>NC_034196.2:49805268-49821415 GCF_002021735.2 Oncorhynchus kisutch | reverse complement strand
GTTCACTAATAGATCACTTAACAATCACTGTGTTTATAATGCAGGCAGTATGTTGACTTCCATGTCGTAGTGTCGTTACTACGCTGGTCAGGTGTCTTGATAAATCTAGGCCTGGCTACCCTCGCTATCTAGGCTGGTATACCCCTCGTATCTAGGCTGGGCTACCCCTCGCTATCTAGGCTGGTCTACCCCTCGCTATACTAGGCCTGGTCTACCCCTCGCTATCTAGGCCTGGTCTACCTCGCTATCTAGGCCTGGTCTACCCCTCGTCTCTAGGCCTGGTCTACCCCACGCTATCTAGGCCTGGTCTACCCACAGCTATCTAGGCCTGGTATACCCCTCGCTATCTAGGCCTGGTTTACCCCTCGATATCTAGGCCTGGTTTACCCTCGCGTGTTAGGCCTGGTCTACCCCTCGCTGTCTAGTCCATGGTCTACCCCTCGCTATCTAGGCCTGGTCTACCCCTCGCTATCTAGGCCTGGTCTACCCCTCGCTATCTAGGCCTGGTCTACCCTTCGCTATCTAGGCATGGTCTACCCTTCCCCCACTATCTAGGCCTGGTCTACCCTCGCTATCTAGGCTGCTACTCCGATAGGGATGCTACTCTGACAGGGATGCTACTCTGACAGGGATGCTACTCTGACAGGGATGCTACTCTGACAGGGATGCTACTCTGACAGGGATGCTACTATGACAGTCAGGCTACTCTGACAGGTCAAGCTACTCTGACAGGGATGCTACTCGGACGGGATGCTACTCTGACAGGGATGCTACTCTGACAGGGATGCTACTCTGACAGGGAGGCTATGTGGGTTACAGGTAGTCAATGTGCGGGGGTACAGGTTAGTCAGTGTGTGGGGCTACAGGCTAGTCAATGCGGGTACAGGTTAGTCCATGTGGGTACAGGTTAGTCCATGTGGGTACAGGTTAGTCCATTAAGGTACAGGTTAGTCCATGTGGGTACAGGTTAGTCCACGTGGGTCCAGGTTAGTCCATGTGGGTACAGGTTAGTCCATGTGGGTACAGGTTAGTCCATGTTGGTACAGGTTAGTCCATGTGGGTACAGATTAGTCCATGTGGTACAGGTTAGTCATTAAGGTACAGTGGTTAGTCCATGTGGTACAGGTTAGTCCATTAAGTACAGGTTAGTCCATGTGGGTACAGGTTAGTCAACTTGGGGTACAGGTTAGTCCATGTGGGTCCAGGTTATTCCATGGGGGTACAGGTTAGTCCATGTGGGTACAGATTAGTCCATGTGGGTACAGGTTAGTCCATTAAGGTACAGGTTAGTCCATGTTGGTACAGGTTAGTCCATTAAGGTACAGGTTAGTCCATGTGGGTACAGGTTAGTCAATGTGGGTACAGGTTAGTCATGTGGGTCCAGGTTATTCCATGTGGGTACAGGTTAGCCATGTGGGTACAGGTTAGTCCATTGTGGGTACAGGTTAGTCCATGTGGGTACAGATTAGTCCATGTGGGTACAGGTTAGTCCATGTTGGTACAGGTTAGTCAATGTGGGTACAGGTTAGTCCAGGTCATTTGTAATCAAGGAACAGAGCTGGAGGTATTATTGTACGCCTCCCAAATGGCACCCTATCACACACACACACCACACACACACACACACACACACACACACACACACCACACACACACACCCACAACATACATACATACACACACACACCACACACACAACACCACCCCACACACCACACACAACACCACACACACACACACCCACACACATACATACATACACAACACACACACACACACACACACACCCACACAAATACATACATACACACCCCCCCACACACACACACACACACACACACACACACACACACAGCCAGCTAATTGGCCTTCCTGTCAAGACAAGAGGATAGAGAAAGAGGGAGATGTGAGAGGGAGAGAGAGGAGGGAAGGGAGAGGGAGATGAGAGAGAGGAGAGAGGGGGAGGAGGGAGAGAGAGGAGGGAAGAAGGAGAGAGGGAGAGAGGGAGGAAGGGAGAGGAGATGAGAGAAGGAGATGAGAGAGAGGGAGCGAGGGGGAGGGAGGAGGGAGGGAGGGAGGGAGAGAGAGGGAGGGAAGGAAGGAGAGAGGGAGAGAGGCTGGGTGAAGAGGGAGATGAGAGAAGGAGATGAGAGAGAGGGAGAGAGACTGGGTGAAGAGGGAGAAGGAGAGAGAGGGAAGAGGGCTGGGTGAAGAGGCGAGAAGGAGAGAGAGGGAGAGAGACTGGGTGAAGAGGGAGATGAGGAGAAGGAGATGAGAGAGAGGGAGAGAGACTGGGTGAAGAGGGAGAAGGACGAGAGAGGGAGAGAGGGCTGGGTGAAGAGGAGAAGGAGATAGAGGGAGAGGGGCTGGGTGAAGAGGGAGATGAGAGAAGGAGATGAGAGAGAGGGAGAGGGGCTGGTGAAGAGGGAGAAGGAGAGAGAGGGAGAGGGGCTGGGTGAAGAGGGAGATGAGAGAAGGAGATGAGAGAAGGGAGAGAGACTGGGTGAAGAGGGAGATGAGAGAGAGGGAGAGGGGCTGGGTGAAGAGGGAGATGAGAGAAGGAGATGAGAGAGAGGGAGAGAGACTGGGTGAAGAGGGAGAAGGAGAGAGAGGGAGAGAGACTGGGTGAAGAGGGAGAAGGAGATAGAGGGAGAGAGCTGAGTGAAGAGGGAAAGAGAAAGGAGAGAGAGAGAGAGAGACTGAGACAGAGAGAGAGAGGGAGTTTCCCCCCATCCACCCATCTCTCCACCCACTGATCCTTCCGTCCATCTCTCCACCCACTGATCCACCCATCCATCCACCCACTGATCCATCCATCCATCCCTCCTTCCTTCATTGTGTTGATAGAATAGAACAGTGATCCATGCAGGTGGGTCCTCCACCTTTGCAGTTAAGAGTACTGTCATACACATCATGAACGTCCCTCTTGAATGGCCTCCATTTGTTCTCCCACAAATAAGCCCTTGATGCAACAGGCGTAGGATACGGACAGCGGTGAGGAGAGTGGTTGAAGTGGCGCTTCGCCCTGGTAATTATGTGTGATTACCTGACAAGAGATGCAATTAGAGCCTTGGCAACACGATAAGCAAATTGATTACAGGAGACACATCTTGGAAAGACATGAGTGAAGTGATCAATGAGGCTTTCAACATGTTAGAGAGGGAGAGGGGATGAGAGGAGAGGAGAGGAGATGGAGAGGAGAGGAGAGAGAGGGGATGAGAGGAGAGGAGAGGAGAGGAGAGAAGGAGAGGAGAGGAGAGGAGAGAGAGGAGAGGAGAGGAGAGGAGAGGAGAGGAGAGGAGAGGAAGGAGGAGAGGAGAGAGGAGAGGAGAGGAGAGGAGAGGAGAGGAGAGGGGGGAGAGGAGAGGGAGGTAGATGAGAGGAGAGAGAGGAGAGGAGAGGAGAGGAGAGGAGAAGGAGAGGAGAGGAGAGGAGAGGAGAGGAGATGGGGGAGAGGAGAGGAGATGAGGGGAGAGGGGGAGAGGAGAGGAGATGAGATGAGAGGAGAGGAGAGGGGGGAGAGGAGAGGTAGATGAGAGGAGAGGAGAGGGAGAGGGGGAGAGGGATAGGAGAGGGGATGAGAGGAGAGTGGGAGAGGAGAGGAGAGGGGGAGGAGAGGAGAGGGGATGAGAGGAGAGGGGGAGAGGAGAGGAAGGGGGGGAGGAGAGGAGGGGGAGGAGAGGAGAGGGGATGAGAGGAGAGGAAAGGGGAAGAGGAGAGGAGAGGGGATGAGAGGAGAGGAGAGGGGGGAGGAGAGGAGAGGGGGGGAGGAGAGGAGGGGGAGGAGAGGAGGGCAGAAGAGACGGACAAGGAGGAGGAGAGGAGGGGAGAGGAGGGTAGAATAGAGGAGAGGAGAGGGATGAGAGGAGAGGGGGGAGAGGAGAGGAGAGGGGGGGAGGAGAGGAGGGGAGAGGAGAGGAGAAGAGGGGAGGGGAGGAGAGAAGGATTAGGAGGAGAGGAGAGGAGAGGACATGTGAAGAAGAGAAGAGAGGAGAAGATGTAGATGTGATCTGGAGGAGAACGACTGACGTGGACGGTCTCTGCCAAGGGTGGAATTAGTCCACGTCCCAAACGGATCCCGTGTCCCTTTATAGTGCACTACTTTTTGACCAATAGGGTGCCATTTTGGGACACATACTTTGGTTTCCTCAAGCTGCTCACCTTTTCCAATGTCCCAGTGTTTGGTTTCATTCCAACTCTCTCATGCCGCAGTGATTTGTAAAGGGGGAAGTGCTGACCGGTGTTACCTGTGAATCTGAATGTAATATTGTTATTCTGCCAACGCACAACGTCTTTCCTTTGCAGTTCAGAATCCATTAAAACAAACTCCCTGACGTGCGTTCAGAGACTCCCTGACGTGCGTTCAGGGACTTTGTCAGTACGAGGCAGGAGGTTGGTGCATATCCAATAGAGTTTAGTTTCACCAGGAGAGGAGCTGTTCGTTTGGTGGAGTTGGAAAGAATTCACACAACACTGTAGAGATGTCTCCATATCACTCACAACACTGTAGAGATGTCTCCATATCACTCACAACACTGTAGAGATGTCTCCATATCACTCACAACACTGTAGAGATGTCTCCATATCACTCACAACACTGTAGAGACGTCTCCATATCACTCACAACACTGTAGAGATGTCTCCATATCACTCACAACACTGTAGAGATGTCTCTGGTACAGTTACAACCACATGTATAGACTCTTAGAAAAAGGGTTAGTTTTTTTACTGAAGGAAAGGGTTCTACCGGGAAGACAATATTTCTTTGTAAGGCAAAGGTTCTACCTAGAACCTTCAACCTCCTAAGAACCATTTTTGGAAGAAAGGGGTTGTTTGATGATTCTTTAGAAGACTAGATGGGTTCTACACAACACATCTATCATATTTCCCAGCATGCATCTATTGCAGGGAGATTTTCAGAGTTGTTTGTTTTACTGTAATATCTGTGTTCATTGATTAGTTGATAAATGTTATACTACACAAAGATAAATAACGTAGTTTTCTAAACTTATCCAATCTGCTAGTAGTTGGATTTACTGCACCCGTTACTCAGATGGTTGTTCCAGTTTAGATGATTGAGGTCGTCTCAGTATTCAGTCCTCCCTTACCCTGGCAGTCCTCCCCCTACCCTGGCAGTCCTCCCCTACCCTGGTAGTCCTCCCCTACCCTGGTAGTCTTCCCCTACCCTGGTAGTCCTCCCCTACCCTGGCAGTCCTCCCCCTACCCTGGCAGTCCTCCCCTACCCTGGCAGTCCTTCCTCACCCTACCCTGGCAGTCCTTCCTTCCCCTACCCTGGCAGTCCTCCCCTACCCTGGCAGTCCTCCCCTACCCTTGCAGTCCTCCCCTACCCTGGCAGTCCTCCCCTACCCTTGCAGTCCTCCCCTACCCTGGCAGTCCTCCCCTACCCTGGCAGTCTTCCCCTACCCTTGCAGTCCTCCCCTACCCTGGCAGTCCTTCCCCTACCCTGGCAGTCCTTCCTTCCCCTACCCTGGCAGTCCTTCCTCCCCCTACCCTGGTAGTCCCCCCTACCCTGGTAGTCCTTTCCCTACCCTGGCAGTCCTTCCCCTACCCTGGCAGTCCTTCCCTTACCCTGGCAGTCCTTCCCTTACCCTGGCAGTCCTTCCCCTACCCTGGCAGTTCTTCCCCTACCCTGGCAGTCCTCCCCTACCCTGGCAGTCCTCCCCTACCCTGGCAGTCCTTCCCCTACCCTGGCAGTCCTCCCCTACCCTGGTAGTCCTCCCCTACCCTGGCAGTCCTTCCCCTACCCTGGTAGTCCTTCCTTCCCCTACCCTGGCAGTCCTCCCCTACCCTGGCAGTCCTCCCCTACCCTGGTAGTCCTTCCCTACCCTGGTAGTCCTTCCTTCCCCTACCCTGGCAGTCATTTCCCTACCCTGGCAGTCCTCCCCTACCCAGGCAGTCCTCCCCTACCCTGGTAGTCCTTCCTTTCCCTACCCTGGCAGTCATTGGTTGAGATTCTCCTGTCATTATCTCTACACCAGGTCAATGGGTTAATGGTTGAGATTCTCCTGTCATTATCTCTCCACCAGGTCAATGGGTTAATGGTTGAGATTCTCCTGTCATTATCTTTCCACCAGGTCAATGGGTTAATGGTTGAGAATCTCCTGTCATTATCTCTCCACCAAGTCAATGGGTTAATGGTTGAGATTCTCCTGTCATTATCTCTCCACCAGGTCAATGGTTTAACCATTCATTAAGCCATTGCTGAGTGTTTGTGCGCGTGTGTGAGTTTGTTTGTGTGTTCTCAAAACCCCGGGCAGTCTGCACCATCCTTCCCCAGCTGTCTCACGACCCCGGGCATCATCAGTCTGCACCATCCTTCCCCAGCAGGTTTCACGGCCCCAGGCATCATCAGTCTGCGCCATCCTTCCCCAGCTGTTTCACGGCCCCAGGCATCATCAGTCTGCGCCATCCTTCTCCAGCTGTCTTACGACCCTGGGCATCATCAGTCTGCGCCATCCTTCCCCAACTGTCCTACGACCCCGGGCATCATCAGTCTGCGCCATCCTTCTCCAACTGTCTCACGACCCCGGGCATCATCAGTCTGCGCCATCCTTCCCCAACTGTCTCACGACCCCGGACATCATCAGTCTGCACAATCCTTCTCCAGCTGTCTCACGACCCTGGGCATCATCAGCCTGCGCCATCCTTCTCCAACTGTCTCACGACCCCGGGCATCATCAGTCTGCGCCATCCTTCTCCAACTGTCTCACGACCCCGGGCATCATCAGTCTGCGCCATCCTTCCCCAACTGTCCCACGACCCCGGACATCATCAGTCTGCACAATCCTTCCCCAGCTGTCTCACGACCCCGGACATCATCAGTCTGCACCATCCTTCCCCAGCTGTCTCACGACCCCGGGCATCATCAGCCTGCGCCAGCCATCCTTCCCCAGCTGTCTCACGACCCCGGGCATCATCAGTCTGCACCATCCTTCCCCAACTGTCTCACGACCCCGGGCATCATCAGTCTGCACCTTCCCCAGCTGTCTCACGACCCCGGGCATCATCAGTCTGCACCATCCTTCCCCAACTGTCTCACGACCCCGGGCATCATCAGTCTGCACCTTCCCCAGCTGTCTCACGACCCCGGACATCATCAGTCTGCACCATCCTTCCCCAGCTGTCTCACGACCCCGGGCATCATCAGCCTGCGCCAGCCATCCTTCCCCAGCTGTCTCACGACCCCGGGCATCATCAGTCTGCACCATCCTTCCCCAACTGTCTCACGACCCCGGGCATCATCAGTCTGCACCTTCCCCAGCTGTCTCACGACCCCGGGCATCATCAGTCTGCACCATCCTTCCCCAACTGTCTCACGACCCCGGGCATCATCAGTCTGCACCATCCTTCCCCAACTGTCTCACGACCCCGGGCATCATCAGTCTGCACCATCCTTCCCCAACTGTCTCACGACCCCGGGCATCATCAGTCTGCACCATCCTTCCCCAACTGTCTCACGACCCCGGGCATCATCAGTCTGCACCATCCTTCCCCAGCTGTCTCACGACCCCGGGCATCATCAGTCTGCACCATCCTTCCCCAACTGTCTCACGACCCCGGGCATCATCAGTCTGCGCCATCCTTCCCCAACTGTCTCACGACCCCGGGCATCATCAGTCTGCACCATCCTCCCCCAACTGTCTCACGACCCCGGACATCATCAGTCTGCACCATCCTCCCCCAACTGTCTCACGACCCCGGACATCATCAGTCTGCACCATCCTTCCCCAACTGTCTCACGACCCCGGGCATCATCAGTCTGCACCTTCCCCAGCTGTCTCACGACCCCGGGCATCATCAGTCTGCACCATCCTTCCCCAGCTGTCTCACGACCCCGGGCATCATCAGTCTGCACCTTCCCCAGCTGTCTCACGACCCCGGGCATCATCAGTCTGCACCATCCTCCCCCTGTTGTCATCAGGGTATAATGTTTATAGACGGTAGAGGGAGTGTGTTGTGGATTTTGTCCGTTTGCCTTGAAATGCATTTATGTTTGTATATAACAGCCCTATCTACCATCTGTTGGTGTTAGACTGGCTCCAGGTGTAATACATCAGCACATATTACCGTTAGTTTCATCAATTAGTTGAGTTCACAACCTGGCACAGTGCTGTCTGTACCTAGCTCCCAAACCCCAGCAGATTCCTCAGAGGGAAAACGAGTCAAGACAGTGAAATAGTGCATCACTAGAAAGTATACTATGAAAAAGTCTTTATCTTTGCAGTGCAGTGTTCTGTCTGAATGACATTTGTGACCCACCATCTTGATTCAGTTCTATGTAGGAAAATGTGAAATTGTGTTTTTTAAATATTTTTTACATTGTATAAAAGTAGAGAATGAAAACTATAAAAATGGTATATTATACACTGCAGTTGAGGAACAATGGGACAGTAATTCTGCTTTGAAAGTTGATCAACTTGTAACTCCACTTTTGAGAAAATGACCTGTAAAATGTTTTGGTTCACCTACTAGAGAGATCTTCTTTGTCTCCACCCCCATTCAGCATCGTTCACACCCTCTTAAGCCTTTAGCCCCACCCATTCAGCATCGTTCACACCCTCTTAAGCCGTAGCCCCTCCCATTCAGCATCGTTCACACCCTCTTAAGCCTTTAGCCCCACCCATTCAGCATCGTTCACACCCTCTTAAGCCTTAGCCCCACCCATTCAGCATCGTTCACACCCTCTTAAGCCTTTAGCCCCACCCATTCAGCATCGTTCACACCCTCTTAAGCCTTTAGCCCCACCCATTCAGCATCGTTCACACCCTCTTAAGCCTTAGCCCCACCCATTCAGCATCGTTCACACCCTCTTAAGCCTTAGCCCCACCCATTCAGCATCGTTCACACCCTCTTAAGCCTTAGCCCATCCCATTCAGCATCGTTCACACCCTCTTAAGCCTTCGCCCCACCCATCTCTTTAAGGATTCACGTGTCAAGCTATGTGCTAAAAGAGTGAGTAAGGTAGTTTAGTAAACAACCAAAGATTAAGACTAAAAGTGTTGAAAGTATTAGCATAAAGTAGTGGTAAAAATATACTTTATATCGTCCTTGGCCTTTATCCTAATCTGACGTTGGTGCAGGTCATGTTGTTCTTCACATTACCGTATCTGGTAAACACCATATCAAATAAAATCTGTTTATTTGTCACATACACAGGATACAGAAGGTGTAAATGATATAGTGAAATGGCAGTAGGGTAGCCTAGTGGTTAGAGCGTTGGACTAGTAACCGGAAGGTTACAAGTTCAAACCCCCGAGCTGACAAGGTACAAATCTGTCGTTCTGCCCCTGAACAGGCAGTTAACCCACTGTTCCTAGGCTGTCATTGAAAATAAGAATTTGTTCTTAACTGACTTGCCTAGTTAAATAAATGTACTAGCTTAGTGCAGTCTTTTGTTTAGACCCATAACCCATACTACCATTCACCATGCATGAATCTGCAGGTAGCTTAAAGCTAATTGACTAGGTTCAATGTTAGTTAGCGAGCTAACATTAGGCTATAAGTAGCAATGCAAATGGCTTTCAGAGATAACAATAATTTTACTACCTGTAACATTAGCTAGCGAGCCAGCCAGCTAATGTTAGCTAGCTAGCTAACAGTGCGCTTTAACTTGACTTTCTGACTAAATTAGAAACGTATAATATCTGAAAATGTAGCTAGTCTCTCTTACCCGTATATGTGGATGGGCGCTTCTCCCTCTCTGTCACGGTTGCCATGGTTGCCCTTAGTTTGAAGATGTAATCCGGAGACAAGTATTTAATACATCAGCCTTCTGTGTTCTCTTTTTTGCAATCATACTCTTCTTCACTGATCACTGGTTCTTCCCTGTCATCAGAAGACTCTACAATGTCAAGGTTCAATGGGAATGTTTATACTTAAATCAAGGACTTCCTCATCGTCTGATTCATGTTTCAGAGTCAGAGAGTCAACGTGGCACGGTCGTCCTCCGGGAAAGAGGAGAGCAGTAGCAACACTTTTTGGAGTTCTTCTTTGTCTTTCGACAAAAGCCGCTGTATATAGGATGATCTACACATGCTGAGCAGCTCATGTTATAGACAGAAATGTGCTACATGGCAGACCAATCAGAACTCATCTCTCGGGCATGTCCACCCAGCCATTATCTCAGCCAATAGCATAGGAAGGTTCCTACCTTTTTCCACGGCTAAATCAAATAAGTCTCGTAATTTAACAATTGTATTTGTATTTACAGATGGCAAACAGGTTTGTTATTCAAATGCCTCTTCTGGAAAGTAGTGACGTGCGACATATGCCTAGCTTCCTGGAACGGGTCACATTTGGAGGCAAGAGGAGAGAGTTCAGTAATTCAAAAAAGAGAGGACAGGAAAGGATGACATTTCCTCCTACAGTGTCAAACTTAAAGGTCACATTCAGCTCAAGGCACCAGCAGTTCGGCCTTGAAACAAAACGGAGAAAGGAATAAATATTTGAGAGAAATCCTCTCTGTCTGTACTGACTGTCAAAGTGAGCTTGGCTACTTTCCAAATGGCCCCCTATTCCATTTATAGTGCACTACTTTAGACCAGAACCCTATGGGACTATATAGTGCACTACTTTAGACCAGAACCCTATGGGACTATATAGTGCACTACTTTAGACCAGAACCCTAAGGGACTATATAGTGCACTACTTTTGACCAGAACCCACAGGGAATAAGGGGGGAATTTGGGATGGACTCCTTGTGGGCCAATAGTAAAAGTTAGAATTCATTCCCACAGCTCGCTAGTCCCATACAGGACCTCGTGCCAGTCTGTTTTCCAGGATCAGACCAGAGGAGAAGGAGGGCTGGCATACAGGACCTCATGCCAGTCTGTTTTCCAGGATCAGACCAGAGGAGAAGGAGGGCTGGCATACAGGACCTCATGCCAGTCTGTTTTCCAGGATCAGACCAGAGGAGAAGGAGGGCTGGCATACAGGACCTCATGCCAGTCTGTTTTCCAGGATCAGACCAGAGGAGAAGGAGGGCTGGGATACAGAAGAAGAATACTGGGACTAAATCCACTTTGCGTTCCGTACATGTTATAAGAACACGCTAATCAACCCCAAAGGGCTGAGCTGCCAGATCTTATTGAATCACAAAGTGGTCTTGAGTTTAGGGCGGTTGGTATGTTTCAAGATGCTGTCGGGTTACAGTGAGATGAAAGTTTCTCGATGTTAGTTACACAAACAAACCCCCTCCCGAGATCAGAACAGCATGTTATTTTAGAGGGTTGCTTTTTAGAGGTCAACGTGAAGAGTCCACTTGTCAAGAGTAAATCAAAACTCCTTAAATCTTATTTGATGTTGTCTGGTTGTAGGACTGGAGATCTGAAGAGAGACTTGTCAAAAACACAGATTCTCCACTACTGACCTGATACTCCAGCGCCCTGAGCTGAAAGACTTCTACTGTAGAGAAAGTGTGCCAAATGGCACCTTATTCCCTACATAGTGCACTACTTTTTGACCAGAGCCTTATGGGTCTTGCTCAAAGGTAGTGCACTATGTAGGGAATAGGGTGCCACCTGGGACGACTCCTACAGGTCCTTGGGGGTATTTGTGAAGCTGTAGTGGACAGCTTTCTTTCTCTAGTCCAGTAGTTTCCCCCATTCTGTGTGAAGCCCAAACCCATCTTTATTCAGACCTGTCAATCGAGGGCTCTCTCTCTCTCTCTCTCTCTCTCTCTCCTCTCTCTCTCTCTCTCTCTCTCTCTCTCTCTCTCTCTCTCTCTCTCTCTCTCTCTCTCTCTACTCCACGGTAGTACTTGTCCTGGTAGTAATTGCTCCTTGTAATTAACTGCTGGTCTCAGAACGTTGTCTCTACCTCTTCTTCTGGTTTATATAAACTCAGGTTACTGGCTCCCAGCTCTGCCAGAGACCAGACGGGTTCCACCCTGTGCTGTGGGGAGTCCTCCTCCATTTTGGGAGGGTAGTCCGCCATTCTTTCTGACTCTTGGACATTTGAACGCAGGCTCTACCTGAGGACAGAGATCAAGAGGTTAGTTCCTGAGCCGAGAGGTTGGTACAGGCTAGATCAAAGAGATGTGTTGCCTGTAGAACACACTGAATGTGGTATACAGTGACCTGGGTAAGATGAGCAGAATGTGGTCCACAGTGACCTGGGTAAGATGAGCAGAATGTGGTCTACAGTGACCTGGGTAAGATGAGCAGAATGTGGTCTACAGTGACCTGGGTAAGATGAGCAGAATGTGGTCTACAGTGGCCTGGGTAAGATGAGCAGAATGTGGTCTACAGTGACCTGGGTAAGATGAGCAGAATGTGGTCTACAGTGGCCTGGGTAAGATGAGCAGAATGTGGTCTACAGTGACCTGGGTAAGATGAGCAGAATGTGGTCCACAGTGACCTGGGTAAGATGAGCAGAATGTTATCTACAGTGACCTGGGTAAGATGAGCAGAATGTGGTCCACAGTGACCTGGGTAAGATGAGCAGAATGTTATCTACAGTGACCTGGGTAAGATGAGCAGAATGTGGTCCACAGTGACCTGGGTAAGATGAGCAGAATGTGGTCCACAGTGACCTGGGTAAGATGAGCAGAATGTGGTCCACAGTGACCTGGGTAAGATTAGCAGAATGTTATCTACAGTGACCTGGGTAAGATGAGCAGAATGTGGTCCACAGTGACCTGGGTAAGATGAGCAGAATGTGGTCCACAGTGACCTGGGTAAGATGAGCAGAATGTGGTCCACAGTGACCTGGGTAAGATGAGCAGAAGGTGGTCCACAGTGACCTGGGTAAGATGAGCAGAATGTTATCTACAGTGACCTGGGT
Organism: Oncorhynchus kisutch; assembly: GCF_002021735.2. Taxonomy (NCBI): domain Eukaryota; kingdom Metazoa; phylum Chordata; class Actinopteri; order Salmoniformes; family Salmonidae; genus Oncorhynchus; species Oncorhynchus kisutch. The sequence goes on along the minus strand of NC_034196.2, from coordinate 49,808,611 downwards.
AAGATGAGCTGAATGTGGTCGACAGTGACCTGGGTAAGATGAGCAGAATGTGGTCCACAGTGACCTGGGTAAGATGAGCAGAATGTGGTCTACAGTGACCTGGGTAGATGAGCAGAATGTGGTCCACAGTGACCTGGGTAAGATGAGCAGAATGTGGTCTACAGTGGCCTGGGTAAGATGAGCAGAATGTGGTCTACAGTGGCCTGGGTAGATGAGCAGAATGTGGTCCACAGTGACCTGGGTAAGATGAGCAGAATGTGGTCTACAGTGACCTGGGTAAGATGAGCCAGAATGTTATCTAGTGACCTGGGTAAGATGAGCCGCAGAGGTTAGAGGTCAAACACTGAAGTGAGGGCTGTGGCGGCAGTCGTGACATTTTGTCAGCCGTGATTGTCATGTAAATAACTGTCTGTCTCACGGTAATTGACCTTTTTTTAATGAACATAAACACATTTAGCATCTCCTGACTTCCACACACAGCCTACAAGACACTGATGTAGACCTCTACACTTCACAATAAATCCATGATTCATTTTAGACAGGTCTAAAGAACATGCTATGAAGAAAATGTAGAATAGCATATTCTGAGTCGTCCTTATGTTTGGTCCTGATCTGAGCTTGAGCCATATGGCTGTGGGCAACACACAAGTTCATTCAGCAGACAAGATTAGTTTATAATTCCCAATGGCATTATTTTATAGTATGAAGAAATACAATTTAACATCGCTGAATAAAATAGAAAGGATATTGATATTATTTGATTCTGTGTTGCCAAAGGGAACAGGTTCTCCTGCTTCATTTGGAGTTATTACTTTATTATTATTATTATTATTATTATTTATTATTATTTATTCATGTAGCTTTAGTTGTGATACAAAACGTTAAACTGTATGTTTTTATTGTCTTAATACGTTCTAAGGCTGCATGATGCGACTCTAATGATGGTTTGAATAAAGTCTCATGAAAGGCAAGAGCTCTGTTCTGTTTCTTTACACAGGCTGCACACACTTCATCAGTCTCTCATTCACAATCTGATCATTTCACACCCATCAGACTATTCTTATTTTACTCTGGTCCTTTACATATACAGAGCCTTCAGAAAGCATTCATACCCCTTGTCTTATTCCTACATTTCTGTTGTGTTACAGCCTGAATTAAACATGGATTAAATAGATACTTGTTGTCACCCATAATGACATCACAATACCCCATAATGACATCACAATACCCCATAATGACATCACAATACCCCATAATGACATCACAATACCCCATATTGACATCACAATACCCCCATAATGACATCCACAATACCCCATAATGACATCACAATACCCCATATTGACATCACAATACCCCCATAATGACATCACAATACCCCATAATGACAAACGCCTGTATCTTTGTAGTGACTGTGTGAATTGATACACCATCCAAGGTGTAATTGTTAACTTCACCATGCTCAATAGGTGCCCTTATTTAGGAGGCATTGGACAATCTCCCTGGTTTTTGTGGTTGGGAATCTGTTTTAAATTCATGGATTACAGAGATGAGGTAGATGAGATGAGGTAGTCATTCTATAATCATATTAAACCATACATGTGAAATAGTAATATGATGTGACTTTTAAGCAAATTTGTCTCTACCTCTTATCTACTTCTATACCATTACCACTATATATCTACCATACCTACCTCTATATCTACCATATATACCTCTATATCTACCTCTATATCTAGCTCTATATCTACCTCTATACCTACCTCTATATCTACCATATCTACCTCTATATCTACCTCCATATCTACCTCTATATCTACCTCTATATCTACCATATCTACCATATCTACCTCTATATCTACCTCTATATCTACCATATCTACCTCTATATCTACCTCTATATCTACCTCTATATCTACCTCTATATCTACCTCTATATCTACCATACCTACCTCTATATCTACCTCTATATCTACCATACCTACCTCTATATCTAGCTCTATATCTAGCTCTATATCTACCTCTATATCTACCTCTATATCTACCATATCTACCTCTATATCTACCTCTATATCTACCTCTATACCTACCTCTATATCTACCATACCTAACTATATATCTACCATACCTACCATACCTACCTCTATATCTACCATACCTACCTCTCTATCTACCATACCTACCTCTATATCTACCATATCTACCTCTATATCTACCATACCTACCTCTATATCTACCATATCTACCTCTCTATCTACCATACCTACCTCCATATATCTGCCATACCTACCTCTATATCTACCATATCTACCATACCTACCTCTATATCTACCATATATACCATACCTACCTCTATATCTACCATATCTACCATACCTACCTCCATATATCTACCATACCTAGCTCTATATCTACCATACCTAGCTCTATATCTACCTCTATATCTGCCATACCTACCTCTATATCTACCTCTATATCTACCATACCTACCTCCATATATCTACCATACCTAGCTCTATATCTACCATACCTACCTCTATATCTACCATACCTACCTCTATATCTACCATATCTACCATACCTACCTCCATATATCTACCATACCTACCTCTACCTTCCTCTCTCTAAAGTAGTAGCTGGTAGCTCACGGCTGTCAATTACCATCATTCATTAATCTACCCCCCTCTCTGTATAGTGTGCTGAACTACAGTACCCTACAGTACAATATATCAGGTTGTATAGTGTGGTGAACTACAGTACCCTACAGTACAATATATCTGGTTGTATAGTATGGTGAACTACAGTACAATATATCAGGTTGTATAGTGTGCTGAACTACAGTACCCTACAGTACAATATATCAGGTTGTATAGTGTGCTGAACTACAGTACCCTACAGTACAATATATCAGGTTGTATAGTGTGCTGAACTACAGTACAATATATCAGGTTGTATAGTGTGCTGAACTACAGTACCCTACAGTACAATATATCAGGTTGTATAGTATGGTGAACTACAGTACCCTACAGTACAATATATCTGGTTGTATCTTAGTAAGGAGGATCTTAAAGCTGACATAACGCTGTCCCATCCATCTCCTTACCGATACGTTCTCTACAGAATCTGGCGGTTGACTGCCATTGGCAGGATGTAAAGCTGCTCTGAGCCAATAACAGAAGCCTGCTTTGTGGTTCCCACTGGACTGGGGCCAGAGGCAAATCAAACTGTTCTGTGATACCGAGACATTCAACGGTGCATTTAGTAACTGTCACATGATAGCCTGGGAGTAATTTGGTATACTTGTTGATGACAAATGGTGCTATGACCCTTTTTCTATCAAATG
>NC_034196.2:49787768-49800268 GCF_002021735.2 Oncorhynchus kisutch | reverse complement strand
TAGACCAGAGCCCTATTCCCTATGTAGTGCACTACTTTACACCAGAGCCCTATGGGGAATATGGTGCCATTTGGGATTCATCCCAGCACTCCTGTCTGTTAATGGAGCCGATGAGTCCTTCCATCTCATCAGGCGTCAGCACCCGCTGGCCCATCCTCTTCAGACAGGAGAGGGAGTGAGACTGGAGCCCAGCCTCTTCAGACAGGAGAGGGAGTGAGACTGGATCCCAGCCTCTTCAGACAGGAGAGGGAGTGAGGCTGAAGCCCAGCCTCGTCAGACAGGAGAGAGAGTGAGGCTGGAGTCCAGCCTCTTCAGACAGGACAGGGAGTGAGACTGGAGCCCAGCCTCATCAGACAGGAGAGGGAGTGAGACTGGAGCCCAGCCTCGTCAGACAGGACAGGGAGTGAGACTGAAGCCCAGCCTTGTCAGACAGAACAGGGAGTGAGAATGAAGCCCGGACTCTTCAGACAGGACAGTGAGTGAGACTGGAGCCCAGCCTCTTCAGACAGGACAGGGAGTCAACAAACTCAAGGTTATGAAACTAGTGGCATTTTACGTGAGGTTGGATCAACAGCCATGTCACGTCAGAAGCCACCTGTTTTACAGGAATCCTAGTCAGAGATAGTTTGTTTGATATTAGTTGTCACTATCAGATTATATCTGAATAAAAACATTGGCTGACATCCAAGACTGATCATTTGTTGTTTGACGTCAACATCCACTTTGCTCAAATTGACACCATTAAACTCTGTCCTATTTTGTCACAAACATACCGAGACACTGCGGCCATGTTTATAGTTTGCCCTTGAACTTATCAACGGGCCAAATTGGATGCTTTTCTGTGTTGGTGCAGTACCATCAGCCTGCTACGGTAAACACAGTGTTTATGTGTTGGTGCCATCAGCCTTCTACGGTAAACAAAGTGTTTATGTGTTGGTGCCATCAGCCTGCTACGGTAAACACAGTGTTTATGTGTTGGTGCCATCAGCCTGCTACGGTAAACACAGTGTTTATGTGTTATTGCCATCAGCCTTCTACGGTAAACACAGTGTTTATGTGTTGGTACCATCAGCCTGCTACGGTAAACACAGTGTTTATGTGTTGGTACCATCAGCCTGCTACGGTAAACATAGTGTTTCTGTGTTGGTACCATCAGCCTGCTACGGTAAACACAGTGTTTATGTGTTGGTGCCATCAGCCTGCTACGGTAAACACAGTGTTTATGTGTTGGTGCCATCAGCCTGCTACGGTAAACACAGTGTTTATGTGTTGGTGCCATCAGCCTGCTACGGTAAACACAGTGTTTATGTGTTATTGCCATCAGCCTTCTACGGTAAACACAGTGTTTATGTGTTGGTACCATCAGCCTGCTACGGTAAACACAGTGTTTATGTGTTGGTACCATCAGCCTGCTACGGTAAACATAGTGTTTCTGTGTTGGTACCATCAGCCTGCTACGGTAAACACAGTGTTTATGTGTTGGTGCCATCAGCCTGCTACGGTAAACACAGTGTTTATGTGTTGGTGCCATCAGCCTGCTACGGTAAACACAGTGTTTATGTGTTGGTGCCATCAGCCTGCTACGGTAAACACAGTGTTTATGTGTTGGTGCCATCAGCCTGCTACGGTAAACACAGTGTTTATGTGTTGGTGCCATCAGCCTTCTACGGTTAACACAGTGTTTATGTGTTGGTACCATCAGCCTGCTACGGTAAACACAGTGTTTATGTGTTGGTGCCATCAGCCTGCTACGGTTAACACAGTGTTTATGTGTCTGTAATCTAATGAACACCTAGCTGTGTTTACTGATGGCAACAGAGCCTCTGTGTGAAACTGCAGCCTCGCCTCGCCTTGCCTCCTCTATGCTCCTCTCCTGCTCTCTGCCCCTCTCCTCCTCTCTGAAGGTGAGAGAGAGGGAGATAACTGGAGAGAGAGATGGCGATAACTGGAGAGAGAGAGGGAGATGACTGGAGAGAGAGAGGGAGATAACTGGAGAGAGAGGGGAGATAACTGGAGAGAGAGAGGGAGATGACTGGAGAGAGATGTAGATAACTGGAGAGAGAGAGAGGGAGATAACTGGAGAGAGAGAGAGGGATATGACTGGAGAGAGAGAGGGAGATGACTGGAGAGAGAGAGGGAGATAACTGGGGAGAGAGAGGGAAATAACTGGAGAGAGAGAGGGAGATAACTGGAGAGAGAGAGGGAGATGACTGGAGAGAGATGGAGATAACTGGAGAGAGAGAGGGAGATAACTGGAGATAGAGAGATGGATATGACTGGAGAGAGAGAGGGAGATGACTGGAGAGAGAGAGGGAGATAACTGGGGAGAGAGAGGGAGATAACTGGAGAGAGAGAGGGAGATAACTGGAGAGAGAGGGAGGGAGATGACTGGAGAGAGAGAGGGAGGGAGATGACTGGAGAGAGAGAGGGAGATAACTGGAGAGATAGAGGGAGATGACTGGAGAGAGAGAGGGAGATGACTGGAGAGAGAGAGGGAGATGACTGGAGAGAGAGATGGAGAGACCTGGAGAGAGAGGGAGATGACTGGAGAGAGAGAGGGAGATAACTGGAGAGAGAGGGAGATTCCTGGAGAGAGAGAGGGAGATGACTGGAGAGAGAGAGGGAGATGACTGGAGAGAGAGAGGGAGATAACTGGAGAGAGAGAGGGAGATAATTGGAGAGAGAGAGGGAGATGACTGGAGAGAGAGAGGGAGATAACTGGAGAGAGAGATGGCAATAACTGGAGAGAGAGAGGGAGATGACTGGAGAGAGAGAGGGAGACAACTGGAGAGAGGGGGGGAGATAACTGGAGAGAGAGAGGGAGATAACTGGAGAGAGAGGGAGATAACTGGAGAGAGGGGGAGATGACTGGAGAGAGAGGGGGAGATAACTGGAGAGAGAGGGGGAGATAACTGCAGAGAGAGAGGGAGATGACTGGAGAGAGAGGGAGATAACTGGAGAGAGGGGGAGATGACTGGAGAGAGGGAGATAACTGGAGAGAGAGAGAGGGAGATAACTGGAGAGAGAGAGGGAGATAACTGGAGAGAGAGAGAAGAGATAACTGGAGAGAGAGAGGGAGATGACTGCAGTGTCGGCTCTGAAAACACTTCAGTTAGCTGCCTGCCAGACCCAGGCTGTGTCCTTATTCGCTATTTAGTGCACTACTTACCTATGGGCCCTGGTAAAAAAGTAGTGCGCTATTTAGGGAACACAGTGCCCTTTGGGATGCAGACCCATTCAAGGCTGAATGAGCCTTTTGTTTGTAAAAAAGCCTTAAATTCATTCTGCCCAAGTCCCACGGCTACATACCAAACGGAAGCCTATTCCCTACATAGTGCACTACTTCTGACTAGAGCCTTATGGGACACAGGGTGCCATTTGAACCACACTTCTATATGTATCATTTGGGAAACAATCCATAAAGTTTCTTAACCTCATTTCCACCCCACCCTCCCCTCCTTCCCCCAGCCCCCGCTGACTGTTCAGGACTCAGAGTAATGACTGCAGCCAGCCTGGCTCTGGCTCTTTGGGATGGGGGGGATAAGACCCCTGTTCAGGACTCAGAGTAATGACTGCAGCCAGCCTGGCTCTGGCTCTTTGGGATGGGGGGGATAAGACCCCTGTTCAGGACTCAGAGTAATGACTGCAGCCAACCTGGCTCGGACTCTTTGGGATGGGGGGGGATAAGACCCCTGTTCAGGACTCAGAGTAATGACTGCAGCCAACCTGGCTCTGGCTCTTTGGGACGGGGGGAGATAAGACCTGAGTTCCCCTCTGAAAGACGTGCTCAAGGCTTCTGGGCATCTCTCTAACCTGTGTGTGTGTTCTGTACCCTATCAAACATGCTCCTGTGTGTGTGTGTGTGTGTGTGTGTGTGTGTGTGTGTGTGTGTGTGTGTGGTGTGTGTGTGTGTGTGTGTGTGTGTGTCTGTGTGTGTGTCTGTGTGTGTGTGTGTGTGTGTGCGTGTTCTGTACCCTATCGAACCTGCTCCTGTGTGTGGGGAGAATGAAGCAGGACAGAGAGCTGTTACCACTGTTGTGATAGAACAGAGAGCTGTTACCACTGTTGTGATAGCACAGAGAGCTGTTACCACTGTTGTGATAGCACAGAGAGCTGTTACCACTGTTGTGATAGCACAGAGAGCTGTTACCACTGTTGTGATAGCACAGAGAGCTGTTACCACTGTTGTGATAGCACAGAGAGCTGTTACCACTGTTGTGATAGCCACAGAGAGCTGTTACCACTGTTGTGATAGCACAGAGAGCTGTTACCACTGTTGTGATAGCACAGAGAGCTGTTACCACTGTTGGGATAGCACAGAGAGCTGTTACCACTGTTTGTGATAGCACAGAGAGCTGGTTACCACTGTTGGGATAGCACAGAGAGCTGTTACCACTGTTGTGATAGCACAGAGAGCTGTTACCACTGTTGTGATAGCACAGAGAGCTGTTACCACTGTTGTGATAGCACAGAGAGCTGTTACCACTGTTGTGATAGCACAGAAGCTGTTACCACTGTTGTGATAGCACAGAGAGCTGTTACCACTGTTGTGATAGCACAGAGAGCTGTTACCACTGTTGTGATAGCACAGAGGGCTGTTACCCACTGTTGTGATAGCACAAGAGCTGTTACCACTGTTGTGATAGCACAGAGAGCTGTTACCACTGTTGTGATAGCACAGAGGGCTGTTACCACTGTTGGGATAGCACAGAGAGCTTTACCACTGTTGTGATAGCACAGAGAGCTGTTACCACTGTTGTGATAGCAACAGAGAGCTGTTACCACTGTTGTGATAGCACAGAGAGCTGTTACCACTGTTGTGATAGCACAGAGAGCTGTTACCACTGTTGGGATAGCACAGAGAGCTGTTACCACTGTTGGGATAGCACAGAGAGCTGTACCACTGTGTGATAGCACAGAGAGCTGTTACCACTGTTGTGAATAGCACAGAGAGCTGTTACCACTGTTGTGATAGCACAGAGAGCTGTACCACTGTTGTGATAGCACAGAGAGCTGTTACCACTGTTGTGATAGCACAGAGAGCTGTTACCACTGTTGTGATAGCACAGAGAGCTGTTACTACTGTTGTGATAGCACAGAGAGCTGTTACCACTGTTGTGATAGCACAGGAGAGCTGTTACCACTGTTGTGATAGCACAGAGAGCTGTTACCACTGTTGTGATAGCACAGAGAGCTGTTACCACTGTTGTGATAGCACAGAGAGCTGTTACCACTGTTGTGATAGCACAGAGCGCTGTTAACCACTGTTGTGATAGCACAGGAGAGCTGTTACCACTGTTGTGATAGCACAGAGAGCTGTTACCACTGTTGTGATAGCACAGAGAAGCTGTTACCACTGTTGTGATAGCACAGAGAGCTGTTACCACTGTTGTGATAGCACAGAGAGCTGTTACCACTGTTGGTGATAGCACAGAGAGCTGTTACCACTGTTGTGATAGCACAGATATCTGTTTACCACTGTTGTCATAGCACAGAGAGCTGTTTACCACTTGTTGTGATAGCACAGAGAGCCGTGCTCATTCCAGGGGAAAACTACTGGGAGTGATGGCGCTACCGTTCTGCTGCTCCTCCACCTGATACTGGAGAGTGGAGGAGGAGGGAGAGGAGGACAGTGGAGGAGGAGGGAGAGGAGAGTGGAGGAGGAGGGAGAGGAGGACAGTGGAGGAGGAGGGAGAGGAGAGTGGAGGAGGAGGGAGAGGAGAGTGGAGGAGGAGGGAGAGGAGGACAGTGGAGGAGGAGGGAGAGGAGAGTGGAGGAGGAGGGAGAGGAGGACAGTGGAGGAGTTGGGAACGGGGACCCTCAGTCTAAACATCCTCCTGGTTTCTGACTGGGGTAGTGACAGGAAGACAGTAGAGAACCCGCAGCTGACTGGGGTAGTGACAGGAAGACAGTAGAGAACCCCAGCTGACTGGGGTAGTGACAGGAAGACAGTAGAGAACCCCCAGCTGACTGGGGTAGTGACAGGAAGACAGTAGAGAACCCCAGCTGACCGGGTAGTGACAGGAAGACAGTAGAGAACCCCAGCTGACTGGGGTAGTGATAGGAAGACAGTAGAGAACCCCCAGCTTGACTGGGGTAGTGACAGGAAGACACTAGAGAACCCCAGCTGACTAGTAGTGACAGGAAAGCCAGTAGAGAACCCCAGCTGACTGGGGGTAGTGACAGGAGACAGTAGAGAACCCCAGCTGACTGGGTAGTGACAGGAAGACGTAGAGAACCCCAGCTGACTGGTAGTGACAGGAAGACAGTAGAGAACCCCCAGCTGACTGGGGTAGTGACAGGAAGACAGTAGAGAACCCCAGCTGACTGGGTAGTGACAGGAAGACAGTAGAGAACCCCAGCTGACTGGGGTAGTGACAGGAAGACAGTAGGAGAACCCAGCTGACTGGGGTAGTGCAGGAAGACAGTAGAGAACCCCAGCTGACGGGGGTAGTGACAGGAAGACAGTAGAGAACCCCAGCTGACTGGGGTAGTGACAGGAAGACAGTAGGAGAACCCCAGCTGACTGGGGTAGTGACAGGAAGACAGTAAGGAACCCCCAGCTGACTGGGGTAGTGACAGGAAGACAGTAGAGAACCCCAGCTGACTGGGTTAGTGACAGGAAGACAGTAGAGAACCCCAGCTGACTGGGTAGTGACAGGAGACAGTAGAGAACCCCAGCTGACTGGGGTAGTGACAGGAAGACAGTAGAGAATCCAGCTGACTGGGTAGTGACAGGAAGACAGTAGAGAACCCCAGCTGACTGGGGTAGGTGACAGGAAGACAGTAGAGAACCCCAGCTGACTGGGGTAGTGACAGGAAGACAGTAGAGAACCCCAGCTGACTGGGGTAGTGACAGGAAGACAGTAGAGAACCCCAGCTGACTGGGTAAGTGACAGGAGCAGTAGAGAACCCCAGCTGACTGGGTAGTGACAGGAAAGACAGTAGAAACCCAGCTGGACTGGGTAGTGACAGGAAGACAGTAGAGAACCCCAGCTGACTGGGGTAGTGACAGGAAGACAGTAGAGAACCCCAGCTGACTGGGTAGTGACAGGAAGACAGTAGAGAACCCCAGCTGACTGCGGTAGTGACAGGAAGACAGTAGAGAACCCCAGCTGACTGGGGTAGTGACAGGAAGACAGTAGAGAACCCCAGCTGACTGGGGTAGTGACAGGAAGACAGTAGAGAACCCCAGCTGACTGGGGTAGTGACAGGAAGACAGTAGAGAACCCCCAGCTGACTGGGGTAGTGACAGGAAGACAGTAGAGAACCCCAGCTGACTGGGTAGTGACAGGAAGACAGTAGAGAACCCCAGCTGACTGGGTAGTGACAGGAAGACAGTAGAGAACCCCAGCTGACTGGGGTAGTGACAGGAAGACAGTAGAGAACCCCAGCTGACTGGGGTAGTGACAGGAAGACAGTAGAGAACCCCCAGGTCTAAACATAACAGTGGAAAGTGGTCCCGTTTGGTTTGTGAAACACCACTTTGTTCATGTGGCTTTATTCCTGCTGCCCTGTGACCTGTGACAAGGTTGTTGTTCTCTGCCAGACACTTTAGCTGAATCCACAACTCACTGAGACACACTACTGCAATATCACAGTGTCACAATATAACACCACCTGAACCCTTCAACTACTTCTCAACCACTTTTCACACAAAAATATACTGAGTGCATTTAAAGGGGAGTTTTAATGGGTTGTATTGATGAATCCCTGACTGCTCCTCTCACTAACTTACTACTTGTTTCTGGGTGTGCGTCTCAACACAGCCCTATGCGCTATAGGGAATAGGTCCCCATTTAGGACACAGACTCTGTGTGACACGAGTTCGTTGACAGCTTCGAACTGTTATTACACTGCGCTGAAACATTACCCACTCACAGCTTATGTCTTGGCTTTCCATCGGGAGGTGACTGTCACAATGTTTTCCTGATCTCTCTCTCTCTCTCTCTCTCTGCACGACTAGCTGGCTGGCAGGACTAATCACCATGTTGAAAGAGAGATGAGTCTGCGTCACACTACCAAATACCACCTTATTCCCTATTTAGTGCCCTACTTTTGACCAGAACCTTAATCAAACGTAGTGCACTACAAAGGGAAGAGGGTGGCATTTGGTTCGCAGGCAGTGTGGTGGTTACAGGACAAATTAAGAAGCAGAATCAATGATGGTAGGCTGAGGCAGGGGACCAGTATGATGGTAGGCTGCCTCAGGTGCTTCTACACCTGCATTGCTTGCTGTTTGGGGTTTTAGGCTGGGTTTCTGTACAGCACTTTGAGATATCAGCTGGGGACCAGTATGATGGTAGGCTGAGGCAGGGGACCAGTATGATGGTAGGCTGAGGCAGGTGACTAGTATGATGGTAGGCTGAGGCAGGTGACTAGTATGATGGTAGACTGAGGCAGGTGACTAGTATGATGGTAGGCTGAGGCAGGTGACTAGTATGATGGTAGACTGAGGCAGGGGACCAGTATGATGGTAGGCTGAGGCAGGTGACTAGTATGATGGTAGACTGAGGCAGGGGACCAGTATGATGGTAGGCTGAGGCAGGGGACCAGTATGATGGTAGGCTGAGGCAGGGGACCAGTATGATGGTAGGCTGAGGCAGGTGACTAGTATGATGGTAGACTGAGGCAGGGGACCAGTATGATGGTAGGCTGAGGCAGGGGACCAGTATGATGGTAGGCTGAGGCAGGGGACCAGTATGATGGTAGGCTGAGGCAGGGGACCAGTATGATGGTAGGCTGAGGCAGGGGACTAGTATGATGGTAGGGTTTTAGGCTGGGTTTCTGTACAGCACTTTGAGATATCAGCTGATGTACGAAGGGCTATATAAATACATTTGATTTGATTTGATTTGATTTGAGTATGATGGTAGGCTGAGGCAGGGGACCAGTATGATGGTAGGCTGAGGCAGGGGACCAGTATGATGGTAGGCTGAGGCAGGTGACTAGTATGATGGTAGGCTGAGGCAGGTGACTAGTATGATGGTAGGCTGAGGCAGGTGACTAGTATGATGGTAGGCTGAGGCAGGTGACTAGTATGATGGTAGACTGAGGCAGGTGACTAGTATGATGGTAGGCTGAGGCAGGTGACTAGTATGATGGTAGACTGAGGCAGGGGACCAGTATGATGGTAGGCTGAGGCAGGGGACCAGTATGATGGTAGGCTGAGGCAGGGGACCAGTATGATGGTAGGCTGAGGCAGGGGACCAGTATGATGGTAGGCTGAGGCAGGGGACCAGTATGATGGTAGGCTGAGGCAGGTGACTAGTATGATGGTAGGCTGAGGCAGGTGACTAGTATGATGGTAGACTGAGGCAGGGGACCAGTATGATGGTAGGCTGAGGCAGGGGACCAGTATGATGGTAGGCTGAGGCAGGGGACCAGTATGATGGTAGGCTGAGGCAGGGGACCAGTATGATGGTAGGCTGAGGCAGGGGACCAGTATGATGGTAGGCTGAGGCAGGTGACTAGTATGATGGTAGGCTGAGGCAGGGGACCAGTATGATGGTAAGCTGAGGCAGGGGACCAGTATGATGGTAAGCTGAGGCAGGGGACCAGTATGATGGTAGGCTGAGGCAGGGGACCAGTATGATGGTAAGCTGAGGCAGGGGACCAGTATGATGGTAGGCTGAGGCAGGGGACCAGTATGATGGTAGGCTGAGGCAGGGGACCAGTATGATGGTAGGCTGAGGCAGGGGACCAGTATGATGGTAGGCTGAGGCAGGTGACTAGTATGATGGTAGACTGAGGCAGGGGACCAGTATGATGGTAGGCTGAGGCAGGGGACCAGTATGATGGTAGACTTAGGCAGGGGACCAGTATGATGGTAGGCTGAGGCAGGGGACCAGTATGATGGTAGGCTGAGACAGGGGACCAGTATGATGGTAGGCTGAGGCAGGGGACCAGTATGATGGTAGGCTGAGGCAGGGGACCAGTATGATGGTAGGCTGAGGCAGGGGACCAGTATGATGGTAGGCAGGGGACCAGTATGATGGTAGGCTGAGGCAGGGGACCAGGGGACCAGTATGATGGTAGGCTGAGGCAGGGGACCAGGGACCAGTATGATGGTAGGCTGAGGCAGGGGACCAGGGGACCAGTATGATGGTAGGCTGAGGCAGGGGACCAGTATGATGGTAGGCTGAGGCAGGGGATGGTAGGCTGAGGCAGGGGACCAGTATGATGGTATGCTGAGGCAGGGGACCAGTATGATGGTAGGCTGAGGCAGAGGACCAGTATGATGGTAGGCTGAGGCAGGGGACCAGTATGATGGTAGGCTGAGGCAGGGGACCAGTATGATGGTAGGCTGAGGCAGGGGACCAGTATGATGGTAGGCTGAGGCAGGGGATGGTAGGCTGAGGCAGGGGACCAGTATGATGGTAGGCTGAGGCAGGGGACCTGTATGATGGTAGGCTGAGGACCAGTATGATGGTAGGCTGAGGCAGGGGACCAGTATGATGGTAGGCTGAGGCAGGGGACCAGTATGATGGTAGGCTGAGGCAGGGGACCAGGGGACCAGTATGATGGTAGGCTGAGGCAGGGGACCAGTATGATGGTAGGCTGAGGCAGGGGACCAGAATGATGGTAGGCTGAGGCAGGGGACCAGTATGATGGTAGGCTGAGGCAGGGGATGGTAGGCTGAGGCAGGGGACCAGTATGATGGTAGGCTGAGGCAGGGGACCTGTATGATGGTAGGCTGAGGACCAGTATGATGGTAGGCTGAGGCAGGGGACCAGTATGATGGTAGGCTGAGGCAGGGGACCAGTATGATGGTAGGCTGAGGCAGGGGACCAGTATGATGGTAGGCTGAGGCAGGGGACCAGTATGATGGTAGGCTGAGGCAGGGGATGGTAGGCTGAGGCAGGGGACCAGTATGATGGTAGGCTGAGGCAGGGGACCTGTATGATGGTAGGCTGAGGACCAGTATGATGGTAGGCTGAGGCAGGGGACCAGTATGATGGTAGGCTGAGGCAGGGGACCAGTATGATGGTAGGCTGAGGCAGGGGACCAGGGGACCAGTATGATGGTAGGCTGAGGCAGGGGACCAGTATGATGGTAGGCTGAGGCAGGGGACCAGAATGATGGTAGGCTGAGGCAGGGGACCAGTATGATGGTAGGCTGAGGCAGGGGATGGTAGGCTGAGGCAGGGGACCAGTATGATGGTAGGCTGAGGCAGGGGACCTGTATGATGGTAGGCTGAGGACCAGTATGATGGTAGGCTGAGGCAGGGGACCAGTATGATGGTAGGCTGAGGCAGGGGACCAGTATGATGGTAGGCTGAGGCAGGGGACCAGTATGATGGTAGGCTGAGGCAGGGGATGGTAGGCTGAGGCAGGGGACCAGTATGATGGTAGGCTGAGGCAGGGGACCTGTATGATGGTAGGCTGAGGACCAGTATGATGGTAGGCTGAGGCAGGGGACCAGTATGATGGTAGGCTGAGGCAGGGACCAGTATGATGGTAGGCTGAGGCAGGGGACCAGTATGATGGTAGGCTGAGGCAGGGGACCAGTATGATGGTAGGCTGAGGCAGGGGATGGTAGGCTGAGGCAGGGGACCAGTATGATGGTAGGCTGAGGCAGGGGACCTGTATGATGGTAGGCTGAGGACCAGTATGATGGTAGGCTGAGGCAGGGGACCAGTATGATGGTAGGCTGAGGCAGGGGACCAGTATGATGGTAGGCTGAGGCAGGGGACCAGTATGATGGTAGGCTGAGGCAGGGACCAGAATGATGGTAGGCTGAGGCAGGGGACCAGTATGATGGTAGGCTGAGGCAGGGGATGTAGGCTGAGGCAGGGGACCAGTATGATGGTAGGCTGAGGCAGGGGACCTGTATGATGGTAGGCTGAGGACCAGTATGATGGTAGGCTGAGGCAGGGACCAGTATGATGGTAGGCTGAGGCAGGGGACCAGTATGATGGTAGGCTGAGGCAGGGGACCAGTATGATGGTAGGCTGAGGCAGGGGATGGTAGGCTGAGGCAGGGGACCAGTATGATGGTAGGCTGAGGCAGGGGACCTGTATGATGGTAGGCTGAGGACCAGTATGATGGTAGGCTGAGGCAGGGGACCAGTATGATGGTAGGCTGAGGCAGGGGACCAGTATGATGGTAGGCTGAGGCAGGGGACCAGTATGATGGTAGGCTGAGGCAGGGGACCAGTATGATGGTAGGCTGAGGCAGGGGGCCTGCTTACGTCAGTGTGTAGAACATGTTAGAGGTGATGCTGTAGACCCCCTGCAGGGCAGAACAGGTTAGTTCTATAGAATCCCTTCCAGAATGTTCAGGTATTGTTTCCGTTTGGTGTTCTACACTACTTCTATTTTTGGGTGTCCATGGTGATTAATCCTATTTCTACACTCCCTACCTTCCTCATTATGGGCCGTCCCAAATGGCACCCTATTCCCAGTGAATATGGGTCTTTTCTAAACACAAATCTTCTGTGGTAGAACTTGACAGGATCCAACCTTCTAGCTAGGGGAACATCTCCTCTCCTCTCCTCTC